>NW_027616256.1:15000-17500 GCF_963402885.1 Antedon bifida
AACTAAAACCCGATAAAAACAGGCAATACCAATATTAACAAAAGTATTATGTTAAAACAACGTTTTAGCTTTGGATATTTTCAGTTACAGTTGTAACTAAAACTATTTAAAAACAGTTGATAATACGCAAGACGCAGATATATGTTAAATAATGTTTTTACTAAATATATCCTATTATTAACAGACACCGTAGAGACAAAACAATTTAACTACAATTAATTATACAACATCTGTTTCCTAATAGAACAAATACGGTTTAATTTTAAAGACATAAAGTACTGTAGGTCTACATTTTATATTACTGTATAACTTTACTATTCTATACAAAATACAATAAATACATATTAAAACAACAATATTTTTTACTTAATTTCAGTCATACCAGTCAGTAAAGACCAGTGTATTTTTCTTTGGCTTAAGACACGTTTATACTGTACAGTACTACGATAAGTAGATAAACATACTGTACATTTTTCTTACGGAAAACAAAAGAAATCGACAAGGTTTTCAACCTAGAACTATGGGATAACTATTTATGCCATTTATGTCTTTGTATTGTGGTCAATAAGAACAATAACATTATTATCACGATATTATTGCTCTTACTAAAACTGACGTCATCTGATTCATTGTGAAAATATTATTTTCATGAAAGACAGCATAGGCCTAAATGGTTATCCTACAGTTCTAGATTGAAAATGTAATAAAGAATTCTAAGGTTATTAATGTACTGTATATACCTATATAAACACAAATGTTTGTTTCTTATTAAGATCTACCTTAAGTAGGCCTACTTCTTTTTATGTTACAATTACAATTTGCAACACTGTACATAATTCGAACTTCAAATAGTTCTAGTTGTGTTTCTCATTCTAATTCAACATTAGTGTCCTTATCAAATTTAAAAAGTACATATCACATCGCACATAAGATACATTGTTCTACGACTGTAAAGCAGAGTGACGATTGTACCATTTTCGGTATAAATTGTTGCCACGTCATCCGGTCTTGTACTGGTATATTTCTGTAAAAAAATTATTAACGATATGATAGAAATGTGTTTATGATATGATGATGCTAAAAATGCTGTGTTCCAATTAAAAGAGGGATAAATTATATTTTGCTTAAATTGTCAGTGTAGTAGGCTACATCTTAGCTTCATAAAACTACAGACAGGCATGCAATATCAAATGGCGATTAATAAAAATAATATGGGATTATATTTAGCAGTATTAAGATCCTATCCTATAACTATAACATAGAAATGAATACATATTACAATACTCTAATAATGACAAGAGGTATAAATTAATCAATACGTATTTATTTTATTTTACGAATATTTTGATATTTAAGGTAATAGCTATATTTTAAGTAACGTATTTAAACATCAAAACTATAAAGAAGTGGTAGTGTTATGCGCGATTTGAACGATCACTCAGAGGTATTACAAGAGGAGATTATGAATATATAGGCCAACAGTACTGTTACACCGGTTCACTCAATGGCAAAACGGTGATGTAAAAACTTGCATATATATCAATTGTACGATTTGTAATCAACGAAAACATTGTAAACTAACATAAAGTTTAAAAATACAAAATCTTACCAGCAAAATAATAACAAGCAACATTAACTGAAGAGCAAGATGATAGCAGTTACCAATTCAAAATTCAAATGGAGACTTCCGTCGTTAGGCAAAGTACAGTTAAGTGAATGGAATGTGACCTAGGTTCTCCCATTAGAGTAATTAATGTCACTCGTAGTGGCTAAAACAATATAATTAATAGTTTTTATCAGAGGAGGGCTCTCTGTATTCTGGTTCCCTGGTTTTAGTTATAATGGTATACCTGAGTACATCTCACTGAAGAGTCCTTAATTACAAATTTTAACTCCAACTACACGATGCTTCTATTTGAGTCGATGTCCAAGAGTTGGGATGACGTATGGAATCCAACCGAATGTGTAACTATCAGCCAATTATAATATGTTTGACGTTTGGATGACGTTGGATCAACAACTTGCAGATGATGTAGACATGCACCTATTTTTTTTTCAAACTTCAAACGTTGGGTCGACGTTAGAATTATACACATTGTTAGCCGATGTCGGCACAACGTGAAAAAATGACTATAGTGCGTACGGTCGATTTGCTAACGTTGATCCAACGACTATGGAGACGTTAAATCAATGGAAATTTGTCAAATTGCCAAAGTTGCGACGACGTTTGAACTACATGTCAAGTAGATGACATTAGACAGCACTTGTTTTTTGTAAAAATCCAAACGGTGGGCTGACTTTAGATTTCCTACGCAATTGTTAAAACTATTAGCCGACGTCGGCGACCGGTGAAAATATGACTATTATTGCGTCGACATTTGCTAACGTCGAAACAACGACTACAGCGACGTTAAATCAACAGGAATTTGCTGACTTAGAAAATTGTATGTAATTCCAACGTTTCGACGACGTTTGAATTTTGACAACTTTTAGCCAACGT
>NW_027616264.1:277500-282500 GCF_963402885.1 Antedon bifida
CAGCGCGTATGAATCGAAAATCTTTAATATGGTTAATATGGTTAATATGGTTAATATGGTTAATATGGTTAATATTGTCGTGGTTCGGGAATCCTTAATATTGATTTGCTAGGTTTAGACCATTAAGGTTTGGTTTGTGAAGCCATGTATCCCATGCAACAAAACAATACGCAAGATGAGGCTGCATTTACTCTGTATCATTTATTTTTCTAAACAGGAACAAACCCTGGATAAAACAACGTCATAATTATTATTTTTCCAGCAGTGTAATATAATTCAACAATAAAAACAATCACAAGCAAGCTTACTATAATATGGTCACTTCACTAATTATCAATTAGTATTACTGTATATAACATTAGTATTACTGTATATAACATTTAACGAACTTATACCTGGATCCAATACACCAATTTCATACTACTAATCACATCAACCTGGTAAGTTATCCAATTAACTTCAACATGGTATGTGATACAACTAACTTCAACATGTATGCTATCTAATAAGACAAAGCTGTATATCAAAGAGAAATTATAAACAGTGAATTCATTGTCGTTACAAATAATGAACGATAACAACTTAACTCGGTTATGCACATGGAGTAATACTGTAAAACATTATGGTTGTATAGAAAATAATTATCTACTCACAGTATTGGCGAGAATCCACACTTAAAAGAAATACAGTATATAACATGTCTTACTCAGACAACAACTAAAACAACTTCTGCAGAACCAACGCTCACGCAGCCTATTCGATATAATCATTCACCTGATATGCAAATACGCCCGCGAATACCAGTAGTGAACAATAGCAATGCAATGCAATATATTGCGCCACCAATAATGTAGGTATAAGAAACTTCGGAAGCTTTCCGATCCATTACAATTTCCCCGCTTGGATGCCCTTTTGACCCAAAAGGAGCGAAACAAACAAATTTATTTTTGAAGAGTGGACATGGGTAAACGATATCGATTTTTGTGAACACCTTTTGTAGAACGAGATGATCGCCTTGGAATTACTCCCGAATCATCACGCTCAACATCTATTTGTTTATCAGAATTCACATCTACAACAATCTTAAAACTTTCAACATCATCGTCAGATTCAGACTCACAACTTTCATCTTTATAGTTTACATCCGCTTCTAGACCATCATACGGCAACCACTCATTCCAATCAAAATGTACCGGTTCTTCCACCACACTCCTAGGATCTGATCGCAATCGTCTGCGGTTAACATAATTCAAAGGACCCCCAACTGCAGAGCGGATACCAAAAACGTCTGCTTCTTTGTTAATAGTCTCAACAATATATGAGTGCTCCTCGAACTTATTAGCCAATTTATGTCTAGTATTAAAATGTCTTCGGCGAAGTAAAACCCGATCACCAATTTCTAATATTTCCTTCGGAGAACAAGACTTATAACGATGCTCTTCTTTAGCTGCTGCTGATTTGATTCTACGTGAAACCACTTCATATGCCCTCTTCATGAGATCAGCTTCTTTAGTCAAATAATCCTCAGACCAATCTTGTTCCGCACCTCCAATAAAGTGATCTAATGGAATTAATGGTTCACGACCAAACATAAGAAGATACGGTGTTACACCTGTAACGGTATGAGGGGTGGAATTATACATAAACACAATATGCTGCAGCAATTCGGGCCATTTGTGTCGATCTTTCGGGCTTAAAGAACGCAATAAACTGCATAAGGTCTTGTTGAAACGTTCGCACTGCCCATTACCTGCAGGCCAATACGCCGTAGTGCGAGATTTTGTCATGCCATAAAGACTACATATACCTCGAATAATTTTACCCTCAAAGGATCTACCTTGATCCGAATGTAACCGTGCTGGCACACCATAATGGGAAAACCAATTATCTCTCAATACACGAGCCACTGTATCAGCCGTCTGATCTTTACATGGGACCGCTAGTGAAAACTTACTAAACACATCAGTCATAACAAGAATGTCCTCATAGCCTCCCTTTCCACGATCCATCTTTAAGAAATCTATAGCAAGAATCTCTTCGGGACGAAAGGCTAGAATATGACGAAGAGGGGGTTTGACCGTTGGTGTAGGGACTTTACTAGATACACAACTAAAACACTTGGAAATATGCGTACGTACATCACCGTTCATACCTGGCCAGAAACATCGACGCTTTAGAAGTTGTATAGTCCGTTGAACTCCTTGATGAGCCCATTTATCATGACATAAATCTATAAAAAGATTGCGCAAATTAGTAGGCACTAACAATTGATGAATTTTACCATGGATATCTTCATTGATCTCTCTATACAGAACTCCACAAATCTCTCTATAACTTGTCCACTGTCTCAACCAGCCCAACATTCTAGAATTATCTGTATTGTAGCGGTCACCAGGACACCATTTTTCCATCCATAATTTCCAGATTTCTCCCAATTCCCTATCTTTCTTCTGACATTCTGCCAACTGCTCATGAGAGTAAGAAGGAAAAATAGACAATGCCTTGTTAATACTACGTGATGATTGATCAATTTCAATACATGGTTTACACTTATTAATTGAGGGATGAGAATCAACATATATATTAAGACATGAAGCGATAACTCCTAGATCTGACTTAAAATCTGTACACACGCTAATCGGACGACGACTTAAAGTATCGGCACATTTGTTGCTAGAACCTGGCTTATATTTGATTTCAATATCGAACATAGCTAACTGAGAGACCCATCTCATTTCTGTAGCGCCAAGCTTTGCAGTTTTTAAATGCGCTAAAGGATTATGATCAGTAAAAATGGTAACCTTTGAACCCTGAATGTAAGAAGCGAATTTATCCACCACTGCCCATTTTAGCCCCAACAACTCCAACTTAAAACTCGATAAATCAGGGTATCGGCATTCAGCACCACGAAGACTTCTACTTGCATAAGCAATTGGATGAAGAGAACCATTAGAGTCCTGCAACAAGCAAGCACCTAAACCTTTCAAACTGGCATCTACTTCAATAACAAATGGTTCATCAAATTTGGGATATACAAGAACTGGGGGTTTAGTTAAAGCATTTTTTAATTCAACAAATACAGCTTCTTCAATTTCAGTCCAACGAAACCTGTAGGCCTTCCCCGCTTGTGTGTCAGACAACCGGGTTACCAAATGCAAAGGCGCAGCAATTTTGGCATAATTACAGATAAACTTTCGATAGTATGAAGAGAGTCCCAGAAATGATTTAAGTTCAGTAATGCTTTTTGGCGTTGGCCAGGTCAGTATCTTTTCTATTTTCCCATAGTCTACAGCAACTCCAGCAGATGAAATAACATGACCCAAATAGGTTACCTCCGTCTTAAAGAAATCGCACTTCTTGCCCTTAACCTTTAACCCATACTTAAACAATCTAGACAACACATTTTCTAATCTAGATAAATGTTGTTTAAACGAAGAAGAAAATATCAAAATGTCATCCAAGTACAACACAATCTGAGTCAAATTCATGTCGCCTAATACATATTCCATTACACGTTGAAATGTTCCCGGGCTATTAGACAGACCCTGCGGCATACGAACAAATTCATACAGTCCCCAAGGAACCCTAAATGCAGTTTTATTAATGGATTCGTCTGCCATTATAATTTGGAAAAATCCATGAGATAAATCTAAGGTAGAAAAATAACAAGACCCAGTGAGTACTTCTAAAACCTCATCAATGCGTGGTAGGGGAAATGAATCTTTCAACGTTTGGAAATTCAACTTCCTATAATCAACGCACATGCGCAAAGACCCGTCTTTCTTTTTGACCAACACAATGGGACTTGCAAATTCGCTCTTGGACGGCCTAATTATTCCCTGGTCTAACATTTCTTGTAACATAGACTTAACACTTGATATAGAATGAGGAGGAATACGACGATATGGTAGTCTAATTGGAGTTTCATCTTTTAAATTGATAACATGAGGAATAACATCACACTTTCCAACATCAAAAGCACTATGAGAAAAAACATGATTATATTTGGACAATAGGTTAGTCACTAGTTGAGTTTCCACACAATCAAGGTTACCGTTGATAATTACCCCAGGCGGTAACTGCTGGCTCTCAGAATTTAACTCGGTACCACAAAAAGAATTAGAATAAGAGTGATTAATGTCATATAACTTACGCACAGAACCGACGGATACAAGTCGACTTTGGGTGTGGTCACTAAATTTACAATCATCAATATCAGATTTTACACTACCGTCAACAATGTCTGAATGTGAATCACAAGGAACAGTCACGTCAGAATGTTGCAAAGAAACTAAGATACTTGATTCATCCTCATCTACTTGCAAAAGAATTTCAGCCTTTCTATTCCATGGAGCATCAACATGTGTAGCTGTTACCTGTGAAAGATCACGTAATAGATGGAAACCTTGTAATTCGCGTAAAATGTTACACCCAATCAAAACAGGATATTCATTACTATGATTAGTTACAGTGACAGCATCTGAAACTACCAAAAAGCTACCAGTTAACTTTTGTTCACCTATAACAATGGGAATTTCTACATATCCTTCGATTGGAACCTCCACCCCACAAACACCGATAACATTCATGAAAAGTCCATTAACAGATCCCAGCTCTCCAACAATTGACTTTAACTGCTTATTATAGACCGATGACGGAATTATTGAAGCTTCAGCCCCTGTATCCAAGATACAACCTAACTCAGTTGAGCCTATTCTAACGATAGTACATGGACTTCTGGCTACTAATTTATCTACTAAAACAGCATCGGAACATTTCAAGGATTGGGCGTTAGACATATTTCCATTATTGTCCGTGGCAACAACAGGGATATGAACTTCACGTTCAACATTACCAGTTGGAATTGGATGATTGGCTTGTGACTTAGAAACAGTATTAATTATATCTTGAGTAGGCGTATCTGAATCACTACGTTGGATACCCGGAGTATTAGAATTACTACTACGATTCTTATGTGGACATGCATATGAATAATGACC
>NW_027616267.1:12500-15000 GCF_963402885.1 Antedon bifida
AATCTGAACAAAAATGTCTATGCATGCCGGGTAAAGAGCGTTGACGCGAAATACCTAGGGTACATTCTCTTTTTATCATAAATAAACCATACGGTATAACGAACCTTTAAAACAAGGAATGTTTGAAAATGCATTATTTTCACAAAGTCAACAAGGCCATATGGCTGCAGTTGCGTGCGGAAATTTGATTTATTGTTTACTGACCGACCGACCGACCAACCGACCAAAATTGCTGAAAATATTTAAAAATGTTAATACATTTTTAAAAACATTTATATTTGCCTCCAAGTATTAATATCCACTTTCAAAATAACGAAAAAAATATGAATATCAGTTAGCGTTTACCGACCGAAATTGCTGAAAATGTTAAAAAATGTTGAACAATTTTTAAAAACATTTATATTTGCCTCCAAGTATTAATATCTATGACAAAATAACGAAAAAATATGAATATGATTTAGTGTTTACCGACCGACCGACCAACCGAAATTGCTGAAAATGTTTAAAAATGTTGAACAATTTTTAAAAACATTTATATTTGCCTCCAAGTATTAATATCCAGTGTCAAAATAACGATAAAAATATGAATATGAGTTAGTGTTTACCGACCAACCGACCAACCGAAATTGCTGAAAATGTTAACAATTTTGTAAAAAAATTTATATTTGCCTCCAAGTATTAATATCCAGTCTAAAAATAATGAAAAAAATATGAATATTGAGTTAGTGTTTACCGACCGACATAGTGAGCTATAGACTAAAAATTGCCTAAAGGGTCCTTGACATTTGTCTTTTGTTACTTAGCCAACTTTGATTAGCCACTTTTGACTTCATATTTTCTTTTTGTATCAATTCACTTTACCTGATGATGTGCTATGCCCAAAATATGTTTTAAGGCAGAGTTAAAACTTTGATTTTGATTTTATCTACAGTATTCATATACTTTTCTTTGATTTTTTTTAATTTTCAATAAATTAACTTACTTCCGAGCATTTTAGGGCAAACTGTTGTACTAGACTAAATAGAAATGTATATGTTCCAAACAATTTGACTTCAAAAGTAACGCTCTACGACAAATATTTCTTGTGATACGGTAAAAGATATATGAATAGGTCAATAAGAGGTCAATAACCTCACTTCCGGTCATTTTGGGATAAAATATTTTATTACACCAAATAAAAATATGCATGTTCTGAACAATTTGGGCCTAATCTCAATTCTCTATGACAAGCCATTACCGAGATATGATAAGACCAGGTCAAAGGTCAAACTGCCAGAAACTGTAGTAGCGGCCATTTTTTGACTAACTTTTCTGTTAGAGCAAATAGGAATGCATATATTGTGAACTATTTAACACCAAAATCAATACTCTATGACAAGCGGTTACAAAGTTATAGACTAATTAAAATGGCAGCCATTTTGGACGCCATCTTGGATTTCTCGAAGAGCACAAGGAGGATTTTTCAGGACTTTTAGTATGATGTTCCAATCATAGTTCTGGACCTTTCCTGAAAAAATTAGCTTGTTACCAGAAATGTCCGGGTCCTCCTATACTTATGAACTAATGCTCTTGGACTAATAGGGACTTGTAATTATTTCCCTTCAACGAGGAATGCCCAGTAAGCGCGAGTCATCAGCTCGCGTTGATTACGTCCCTGCCCTTTGTACACACCGCCCGTCGCTACTACCGATTGAATGGTTTAGTGAGATCATCGGATCGGCCGTGTCGGTTTTACCGTTCACGTGCCGAAAAGACGCTCAAACTTGATCATTTAGAGGAAGTAAAAGTCGTAACAAGGTTTCCGTAGGTGAACCTGCGGAAGGATCATTACCGCAATCGTTTTTTCTGTCACCCGGCACGGCCGACTCGTCCGCGAGTCTGCCGGGTCGTGGCTAGAAGGAGGGCCGGACGGTAAGCGACCGGCTGGCGAAAACCAATCGAACTTGGGAGTGCACTAGCGAAAACCGCCCGACCTTCCGAGGTTTCGGGATGCTTTTCGGGGCCGCCCGTGGTCTGGTTCGGTGGCTCTGCTTGAAGGACGCGCCCGGACCGGCGCCTCCGCTCCCGTTGTGTATTTTTTTCAAACGAAAATCTTTTTCATTTATTATCACACTCTGTAAGCGTTGAAAACGCAAGTTGCGAACAATTCTTAGTGGTGGATCACTCGGCTCGTGCGTCGATGAAGAACGCAGCCAGCTGCGTTAACTAATGTGAATTGCAGGATACATTGATCATCGATACTTCGAACGCACATTGCGGCCCGGGTCCTCGCGATCCGGACCACGTCCGTCTGAGGGTCGGCAATGCGACGCATCGCGCCCGTTCCGTTTACACAAGCAGGAACGGACGCGGACCAGCGCCCGACTGAGCACGGCGGCTGCACGTTCAGCCTGTCGAGCCGGGTGAATTCAGATGCAGCGTGTTTCTCAGGCCGCTTCCCTCCGAGAGGAAGAGGCGGTTGGACTGGCAGGGGAACCTTCCGCCCGCGGATCGAGCACCA
>NW_027616273.1:100000-107500 GCF_963402885.1 Antedon bifida
CTATTTGATTCTTGTTTGATACTGTAACTATCCAAGATAATATTAACCATATTATTTAGGATGTTAATAATAATATTATATATATTTTATTCATTATGACAGGTATTACATTTTTTTACATCAACTTCTGACATTATCATTGTCATGTTCAATTTTCTAGAAGTGCATGCTGTTGATACAGTACAATTTATCATTATTAATGATAATTAACATTTTTGTTATTATTATTTTCCACAGTATCAATTCGCAGCCATTATGTAATAACAAGTTAAAAGTTAACAGCTAACATAACGGATAACAGAAAAATGAACATTAGCGATTAATTATTAAGTACTGTATTGTAATGTAACATGAAAATTACATTTTAAATTTTCCAATTACAACATTTTTTTTTGCATTCATATTAATTTATTGTTTATTTTCTTTACTCATCAAAAAACACTGCATTAACCGACATCTCATCAAGGACAGCCCATGTCAGAGATGAAAGAAAATGGTCAACTGCAACATTAACATAACAGTATTAATCGTATTATCACTGAATGGTTAGTATGTATATTAATTATAAAGTGCAATTAATAAAACAAACAACTATTTGATTCTTGTCATGAATATTTGTACAAATATATAATAATACTGTAACTATCCAAGATAATATTAACCATATTATTTAGGATGTTAATAATAATATTATATATATTTTTTTATTATTATGACAGGTATTACATTTTTTTACATCAACTTCTAATTCATTGTCATGTTCAATTTTCTAGAAGTGCATGCTGTTGATACAGTACAATTTATCATTAATGATAATTAACATTTTTGTTATTATTATTTTCTACAGTATCAATTCGCTATGATGATCATGTAATAACAAATTAAATGTTAACAGCTAACGTGAACATTAGCGATTAAAAATGCACTGCATTAACCGACATCTCATCAAGGACAGCCCATGTCAGAGATGAAAGAAAATGGTCAACTGCAACATTAACATAACAGTATTAATCGTATTATCACTGAATGGTTAGTATGTATATTAATTATAAAGTGCAATTAAAAAACAAACTACTATTTGATTCTTGTCATGAATATTTGTACAAATATATAATAATACTGTAACTATCCAAGATAATATTAACCATATTATTTAGGATGTTAATAATAATATTATATATATTTTTTTATTATTATGACAGGTATTACATTTTTTTACATCAACTTCTAATTCATTGTCATGTTCAATTTTCTAGAAGTGCATGCTGTTGATACAGTACAATTTATCATTAATGATAATTAACATTTTTGTTATTATTATTTTCTACAGTATCAATTCGCTATGATGATCATGTAATAACAAATTAAATGTTAACAGCTAACGTGAACATTAGCGATTAAAAATGCACTGCATTAACCGACATCTCATCAAGGACAGCCCATGTCAGAGATGAAAGAAAATGGTCAACTGCAACGTTAACATAACAGTATTAATCGTATTATCACTGAATGGTTAGTATGTATATTAATTATAAAGTGCAATTAAAAAACAAACTACTATTTGATTCTTGTCATGAATATTTGTACAAATATATAATAATACTGTAACTATCCAAGATAATATTAACCATATTATTTAGGATGTTAATAATAATATTATATATATTTTTTTATTATTATGACAGGTATTACATTTTTTTACATCAACTTCTAATTCATTGTCATGTTCAATTTTCTAGAAGTGCATGCTGTTGATACAGTACAATTTATCATTAATGATAATTAACATTTTTGTTATTATTATTTTCTACAGTATCAATTCGCTATGATGATCATGTAATAACAAATTAAATGTTAACAGCTAACGTGAACATTAGCGATTAAAAAAGCACTGCATTAACCGACATCTCATCAAGGACAGCCCATGTCAGAGATGAAAGAAAATGGTCAACTGCAACATTAACATAACAGTATTAATCGTATTATCACTGAATGGTTAGTATGTATATTAATTATAAAGTGCAATTAAAAAACAAACTACTATTTGATTCTTGTCATGAATGTTTGTACAAATATATAATAATACTGTAACTATCCAAGATAATATTAACCATATTATTTAGGGTGTTACAGTAATAATATATACTGTATATTCTAATATTCTATTATTATGACAGGTATTACATTTTTTTACATTCAACTTCTAATTCATTGTCATACACACATCATTCTTCATCTTTCCTGCATTTCTTAGGTTGGGTAACTTCATGCTGAATTTCAGGTGAAGTGAACACTAAATGTGATGTCATCATCGACATCAATTGGTCCAAATTGCTGCGGATCCCATAAACAGCCCTTTTACGTCGATTGAATTCCGCGTGTATGAGCTCTCCTCCTTGTTCTGATAAAAGACCTATTCCGACTCCCCACTCCCTCATGAATGGAATGGCATGATGTTCCAGCATGTGGAGCTTGGGTTGTATGACCCCTGGTGCTATTCGTCTGTACTCTTTTGAGAACTTGTTTATTGCATTTTCTGTATTGAAGTTTAATTAGTTATAAATGAAAATTTGTTACGATAAATTCGTGTACAATTTTGTAATATAAATTGCCAATAATAAAGCATTTTTGTTAGCTTACCATATCCATCAATTTCTGCATCATCAATACATCTAGTATGGTTTATGCAGGCATGTACTTTACTGAATGTGTTAAACACAGGTGTAAATGATTGACGTATCTTCTGTATCTTGATCTTCAACAGATTCTTGCAGTGTTCAGGGCAGTGATTTAGTTGTTGCTTGAGTGTAACTTCAACTCCATCCATAAGTTTGTCTATTATATTAAACTGAAACAACAACAAAATGGCAACATCAGCAAGTGTTTTCAAAACAATATTGATTATCTGATAAAACTCCTAGAAAGTAGGAAGCCTTTTACCAAGGTAAGTGAAACTTAGAAACACAAGCACATCAGGAAAGATAAAAATCACTGGCATATTCACATTCTTTCAATATCAGTTATATAAAAATTGAACTTGACTAATTCCAAATAATGATTGAAGGAGCATTGTATTTTGAAATTATTATTATTAATCAATCTTCTATGACAATGTAAACACTTACTTTACAGGCTCTATATACATGATTTCCAACAAAACTCTTTCCATGGTATTGTTGGCGAGGAATTTTGTTTTTCCGTAGAATTTCATCCATTTGCGTCGCAAGAGGTCCAGTTCCAAATTTTAGGTCGCTGTTTAATGAAGTACGCTATTAGGAAATATAAAATGTGTATTAAAAGCGTTTAATTGAATCCATTTTAATTAACTACATTGTATTTATATTTACCAAGTCTTTAACTTCTTGATCTTTTAGATTGATCTGGTGTCCAAGCTGTGAAATGGTATCCGCATTATATTCACGTTGAACAAGTGACAATGAGAGTTGGTTGCGCAACTCATCAATTTCTGCATCCAAAGACTTAATTTTTTCTGCACAAGAGTTTCGATTGGATGTGGCTTCAGCTACTTTTTTGTCAAAGTCTGGTAAAAATTCACCTGGAATAATAGATTTTAAATTTATTTAGTCAAGCATTTACAAAGGAAGATGGCAACAGATTTAAATTTCTGGTTTAAAAAAAAGCAATTCACCCTCATATATTTGATTGGATGCATCCTGTCTCATATTAAAAATGATGAGGTCCAGGTTATGTATGTCCTTTTCCAGCATGTCATACATTTTTTTAAATAGACCAAGCGATATGTGCAAAGCTGGAATGGATACCTGGAAAATATAATTTTAATACTTGGAATTAATTACACTGACAAACAAAGGTATGCATGCTATATTATGATTGTTATTTTTTTGTTTTAATTTTTAAACAATTTGCATGTCCACCATGTCAACACTTTGCACATGCATCAAATAGGTTGATGCTTCAACCAGCTAAAAAATGGATTTATTATACTGTACATGTTGTGTCGATTAGAGGACATGCAAATCAAAACTCACTGTTGCAAAATGTCATAACTAAAATTCTATTTAACTGTTCAACTAACGACTAATTCGCTTACCCTGTTTAACTCAATGTTGACCATGTAAGGTCTAATTACACTATTTGACACCAGCTTGCTTTTCTTTATGTCTTGGCCATGGTCTACAAATGACTTAAAATCGCGATTATACGATTTCAGGCATCTGCTGCTCTGAGGTGCCCTGTTTTGCTTTATATCATCCTGGTTGCAATAGCAGTAGATGCAACTGTATTTGCCTATAGGAAAAACACAGCTAAAACATCTTAGTTAAAGATGCATTTTAATAAAAAAATAAAAAGGCAATACTTAATATTTTTAGCAGGGATTTAAAGTATAGTTTTTTAAAATTCTAAATTATACAGCACATGAAAATCCCATAACAAAAAATTGTCCAAGGAAGTTTCAACAATACAATTAAATATTTATTAACTCGCAATTATTTACTCACCATTGGGGCCAACCAGTCCATATATTCGGGATAAAAAGTCGTAGTCCCCAAAACAAAAGAGCCTGATGTTATGAGTTCTGCAATATGAGTAAATTATAACCATAACATACACTAGGTTTTATAACAATTATACCATCACCTATATATTTTGGATTAATTGTTCTGCTATACTGTACATTACCTCTTTGTTTTGGGTGAGACCCACTGACTTCCATCTAATTCCATGACCTCATCGATCACTAAGTTTAGTCCCTTTTCTATGTTGATGGTAAGGTCTGGGGCTTGAAATATCAGAATCACGATGATGTTCTGCAGGGCGTTCGGCTTTTCCAAACCACAAATTTGCAATTCGAATTTGGTGGTGTCACCACCCTTATCACCACCAAATTTGATAAAGATCTCGTCATTAGGCCTATTGAAGGTGAGTTCATCTGACCTAAAATAGCATATAATTATAAAAATGTAGTGTAGAAAGCAAGACATTTTTGTAATTTATGTATTTTATCCTTTCAAAACTAAATGTGTTTTTTATTTTATGGATTTAAATAAATACAATTGAAAAATTAATCCTATGAAAAACCTACATGTCATATTTATTCAAGTAGTCGTATACAAGTTCTTTAATCTTTGTTAGTCGTACGACTGCTACCTCTTCTAGCACCAGCCCTCCGATAGAGGTAGCACAGTCTCTCTTTAGAAACATGTATTCTAAGGATTTTCTTAGGTAATCGCCTACAATCTCTTCTTGACATATTCGCATTTTGCGCTCTGATGCAAATAAACCTGGACAGAATCTGAAAAAGAAAATACTGCATTTACTTACTGACTGGGTTATCATTAGTTTGGATAACAATTATTATAACTATTATAATTTACATACCTCCGCAGCGCCCGTTGTTGACTCCAGTTTATTCTGCATTTGTTCATCACTGCTAGGCATTTTTTGGCATCCATTTGGGGATAAACGAAATTGATTGGAATGGCTGGTGGTGGTGAGGCTATTGTCTCGGTGACAAGTTTTAGTGGCTGAATTTGAAAAACATAAATATATTCATCATTACTATTAATTATAATATAAAATGATATAATATATACTGTATTTGCCAGCCTGTATATTTGTATAGACTTTATTACTGTATATAAAGAGTTTTTTTTTCATTTACTACAGTACTGTATACATGTTATATTTTTATATGTACATTGATTAAAATAAATTTATGAATTACAATTTATTAATGTTTTTTAATGTACATCTTTGTGTTTATTTATATCAAGTTGGCTGTAAAACTTACTCGTCCTTGAGTTGTGAGGGACATTTTCCCATCAACTATTTCTTTTCTCACAAGGCCATGTGCCATGTTCTTTAGTTCTGCTGGATACACATGTACTTGATTTGTTGTCGCACTTATTTCTTTAACAGCATTCACAATCGTTGCAAATGCTTGTTCCTTTATAGATTTACAAAAGTGGCTTTCTGTTTCAGCTAGCACCAGCTTCAGATTGCAGTTAGTGCATTTTAGAGGCACCTTTAAAATGGACTGTTCCACAATTGGTGGAATTGACTGAATGTTGTGAGGGGTCAATACGTTGTCACAACTGAAGCATTCAATTTCTCCTCTTCCAACTGCCTTAAAGACTTTCTGTATGCAGAAATTGCAATAGAAATGTTGACACGGTGTCTGTATACTGTCAACAGAAAGTAGATTGCCACAAACATTGCATTCGTATATATTATCAGCATCATCAAAAATACGATATTGGCGATTTAAAGCGAGTTCGCTTTGTGCCGATACAAAATTTCCCCTAATGTTACGGGAATCAGGAAACTTGTATTGTTTCAACCGTCTTCCTGGTCTCAATTGCTGCCTCAATAAGTAGCAAGCAAGGCATTTCGATGTATGTAATTTAGCTAATTGAAAAAATGGTGATATGGTCTGTCCTTTAATAACTTTTGAGTGACATGTTGAACAGATCCATTCAAAATGTATGTCATTTATTTGTAGTTGAATTTTCATATTCTCACTTTTATACTTTTTTTCATTTTCTTTAATTTTTTTACCACAGCAATGACAGATGGAGTCTATAGCCCTCTCATGAAACTGCTCCTCCCTGTAAAAAAATTATATCATCAATCTATGAATTTAAAAAAAAAACAATTGGGCGCAACAGTGCAATGTTGGGTTTCGTATTATTAGTTATAACTAATTAGTTATATGCTATGCCTATAATATACTATCATGCCTACACTGTCAGACTGGTCTAGGCATATAGGCTAGTAGTAGGGCCTAGTATTATTAATATTTAATTATATTTATAATATTCTAAAATCTAAATAATAATTTTATTTTGTCAACAATAAATAATGCCAAACTGTAGGCCTAGAAAAAAAAACAAATAACTATGTTTTAATAATAGTAAATATCAAATTTTCTAGCGTTGGGCCTAGCGTCATCCTAGGCCCCCACCTATACCGCTCTTGTCGCGGTCATCACCTAGGCCTGAGCGCTCCGCTGAAATCGCCGATACGCTGATCGTATAAAAAAGGGTTGCACATTACGGGATTTTACCAGGTTTCTAACCAGCAACTCTATTTAAACCTTTGCTCAATTGAATCATATACAAATTTTGTTTTACATAATATTTGCTGTTTATCTACAAAAAATTACATTTAAACAAAAACAGTAAAATAATACGATCATTTTTGTTCACTTACGTTTGTTTACTATTTGTAGCGCTAGCCATAGTATTTCCTGGTTTCATGTACTGTACTAAATGTGATTAAAATCTGCTTTATAAGATTTTTTTATATTTTAAGCGTGGTCAAACAATAACATGTTTATGTTTTAACCAAATGAATTTAATATTGAACAAAAACAGTATGTTAAGAATTATTAAACTAATAAGTACTACAAGGTGAAAAAAATAGCTATCGATCTCGCGAAAATACGATCGATAGCGAAAATCATAATTTGCGCCGTTGCTCGAGCGTCGTCTGCTAATATTGAGGGCGCTTGACTTT
>NW_027616274.1:45000-47500 GCF_963402885.1 Antedon bifida
GCCTAGGGAGACGCGGCAGGGCTGGAATAATCGTTTTCTTAGGCGAAGAGAATGAGGGAAGATGCGCTTCATCATTGGCCCCTCGATTGTTATTTTTGTTAAGTGGCTGATTCATAATCTTAAAATATGAGGACAAAGGGCTTATAAATTTTGAAATAAAGTGTTGAACTTTCATTTTTCTTAAAATTATTAAGCATTGGGTGAAGTGGGTGGGGGGACTGTCTGCAAGCTAGGCCTGGACTGTTTAAATTGGTAAAATACTATAAAATCAATACATTCTTGGGGCTAAATAATTAATGAAATTTCACGATTCCCTTCTTTTTATTATAATAATGGAGCAATAAATGAAATACACACCATTTAACATAAAACTTTTAATATTATCACAAATTACACAACAAGTTTTGTATATTAAATTAACATCTTTTGTACTAGGCCTTTTTCTATTTATATTTATAATGATTATTTATTGCCGATTTGGAAATCACATTTAAACTTTATAACAATTACCGCACAACAACCAACCTCCGCTTGAACCTTTAAATAAGTAAATTAGGAAAATAACAAGATTTTAAAAATTAAATGTCCTTTGGCAATAAAAATCTGTAGATATCCATAATTACTGTATGTGTTGTTTCACATATGCCGGTAAATTAATGAGGAATTGTTGTTGATTAATGCTATTTCTATTGTATTGAAGTATGCAAACAGCTTAAGAACATCCCTCTGTGATCTGTAAAAAAAACAACATTAAATTAATAATAATCAATATTTAGTTTTATTTGTAATCATTTATTTTTATTTCCTTAGGCCTAGGCCTATAAATACGCGCGCCCGACAATGAACACGCGCCAACAATACACGCACTACTCCACTATAATAACAGGCTAAAGCCTAGCTCTCCTAACTGTAAACTAGGCCTAGACTATATTGATTTTTGAATAAAATAAAAGAGGCTTTGTAAAGTTTTATGATTAAAAACAGCTTTCCTATATATTATATAATGTTCTTATTATTTTAAAAAGCAACATTTTTAATCTTATGGTGTAAAAAAATGATTTTAGCTACAACCATGTGTTCCATTTTCAGCAGTAAAATAACCAAAAAGGCACATGTTTAAGCAGCCATTAAAAAAAAATAAAAAATAACACCAACGAGATTTTTTTATTAACTACTATTGAAAAATTAAATATCCAGAAAATATAAAACCCACCTTCTCAAAAAGTTAGGTTGTTTTATTACAGCCTCAACAAATTAGACGAAATTTTAACATTCGAATACCCTAAAATTGTTTAAAAAACATCGGTGTCATTCACCCTTGTTTGACACAGATATAATGGCTTTGTCGATAAAAAAACAATATCACGTGGTTCGTAGATGCTGTGTCAAAGGTTTTCATGAATTATTCATTAGTAAATAAAACCAAAAGTTCCAATTGGCCAATTTGCAAAAACTTAATATTTATTTTTAAAAACAAAGTTGCTTCCGGGTAATTATTCACGCTGTCTCGTGTGCAAAAACGATTCGCTGCCGATAGAGGGCTCACTACTTTTTTTCCCTGGTGAATTGAATGTGCCTTTCGCATAAGGGGCGCGACCCACGAGAGGCCTACGCCACCGCTCGGAACGGAACTACCCTATAGCTTAGGATCGACTGACCCATGTGCAACGGCTGTTCACATGGAACCCTTCTCCACACTCGGCCCTCAAGGCTCTCACTTGAATATTTGCTACTACCACCAAGATCTGCACCCACGGCGGCTCCACGCGGGCTCGCGCCCTACGCTTCAACGCTCACCGCAGCGACCCTCCTACTCGTCGGGGCTTACCTCCCGGGCGGGGGTTACCTCCTCTGCCCCGACGGCCGGGTATAGGCGGCACGCTCAGCGCCATCCATTTTCAGGGCTAGTTGATTCGGCAGGTGAGTTGTTACACACTCCTTAGCGGATTCCGACTTCCATGGCCACCGTCCTGCTGTCTGTATCAACCAACACCTTTTCTGGGATCTGATGAGCGTCCCAATCGGGCGCCGTAACCCGGCGTTCGGTTCATCCCGCAGCGCCAGTTCTGCTTACCAAAAGTGGCCCACTGGGCACTCGCATTCGTCGCCCGGCTCCAATCGAGCGAGTCGGACTTCTTACCAATTTAAAGTTTGAGAATAGGTTGAGGTCGTTTCGGCCCCAAGGCCTCTAATCATTCGCTTTACCAGATAAAACTGCGTTCGAGCGCCAGCTATCCTGAGGGAAACTTCGGAGGGAACCAGCTACTAGATGGTTCGATTAGTCTTTCGCCCCTATACCCAAGTTTGACGATCGATTTGCACGTCAGAATCGCTGCGGACTTCCACCAGAGTTTCCTCTGGCTTCGTCCTGCTCAGGCATAGTTCACCATCTTTCGGGTCCTAACGCACACGCTCCTCCTCCGCCTCGTCGACAGAGCGATCGAGACGGGGCAGTGGTGCGCCCGCCGCCGAGCGACGGGATCCCACCTCGGCCAGACGG
>NW_027616274.1:227500-230000 GCF_963402885.1 Antedon bifida
AAATTTGAGGTACAAATTTGTAGCCTCGCCAAACCAAATTCAATTAACAACATCATCGTCATACTAATATTTGATGCCCCTGACATGATGTTTAATATTAACCGGACTCTTCCGGAAGTGGCCCACCAAGTTGTTGCTTTGAACGGGGAAAAATGGCGGTAAGAATACAACTAGTATATCAACTTAACAATTATGTGGATGCGTATATAAGTAATAAAATAAAAATATATGTATAATTTCTTTCAGCAATTACACACTGAGAGTTTTCTGTTTTGGGGACTATGAGTATTTAACAAAACTCTATGGATTAAATGGACCAAATGGTAAACTATTAAATTATTTTATCATCATTTAATTTATACAAAATCTTTCTAAGCCAATTTTATTTATACTGTATTACTGCATATTTTAGCATTTTTAAACATTGTGAAAAAATTTGAATACTTTTAGCTCGATACTGCTGTCTCTTTTGTGAAAAACCAAAAGCAGAAATGCAATTAAAGGCACCACCCGCCAAACAGCGCTCATTGGCTTCAATCAGAGCCAACTACAGAATGTTTATGGAAGATGGCGGAATTGAAAGCCGATCTAAGGATGTTTCCATGAGCGTTGTTAATAATCCCTTAGTATCAATTGAGGTAGATCATGTAAGTACATCAGTTTTGTTTTTAATTATCTTTATATTAGAGAAACAAATGTACTTACTTCATTATATGGCACTGTTGGTATTAAAATTTATATCTTTTAGGTGTCTGTTCCTAGCCTGCACTTGTCATTGGGCATATTCAAGAAGCTCTTTGATATGCTAGAGACGGAGGCGCACAGCATAGATTGCCTCATATATTCCCTAAGGAAAAATGGAGAACTTGATGACACTTCTGAATCAAAGTTTGATAAAATAATTCAACATCAGATCCAAACACAAATTGATATCAAAGAAAAGATTGAAGAAAAGAAATTAAAGTTGACTGAGATGGAGGATGCAATGCCATTAATCTATCTTAAAGGAAGTGTTGATGGTAGCATAATTACCAATGTGGGAAAGATAGTCAAATTGAGAGAAGAGATTGAGTCACTGGTAAGTTACTCAAACAATAAATGACATAGATGCGTCTTGCCAGACACATACTGTAAAGACAAAACTTGTATTATATTTTATTTTACAGACAAAATGCATGGAAAATGGGCTTCCATTTGGAACGGGTCCAATTGTCACATCACTGGAACGTGTGCTACAAAAAAATCGCATCCAACGGCAAGCCTATCATGGTAAATCATTTATTGGTAACCATGTTCATAAATGTTGTCAGGTAAATTAACTATTCTTTTAATTGATATTGTTTCAACTGTTAATTATTAAAATTGTAGTTTTTAAAATGTATATTTGTTTTTAATAGGACCATGTTAGGAATGAACTAGTGAATGCTCCACTACATGAAATGAAAATTCAAGAAGCTGAGATTCCTATCGGAAAAATTCAGCTAATTGACAAAAGAGTAAAAGAATTGGTCACCAAGTACGATGCACTCCTTTCAAAATTTTCTAGGGTTCACAACAACTTGAATCATTCAAAACCTGTCACAGATGTTGATATTCAAGAAAATGGTAATGTAATTATGCTTACCTTTCAAGGTATTCCTTAGACATGCCATTGTTTCTTTTCCTACAACACACTGTAACTGTTTCTTTTCTCTTCTACAAAAAAAAATTCAGATGAAGCCATAAAAGACTTTATGGAGGAATATCGAAAAACCAACAAAAGTATATCTCCAAAATTACATATGCTCGAGGAACATGTCATTCCCCAATTAAAGGCTTGGAGATTTGGTCTGGGACTGGTTAGCGAGCAAGGTGGGGAGTCTATTCACGCCGCGCTTAATAAAAGGAAAAGAACAGTTGCTGGGATGCATGACAGACTTGGACAGTTAACATCCATGATGCGGTCACATGCAATTACCACTCAGCCATGCATAATAGAAGAAATAGTTGAACCCAAAAGAAGAAAAATTGGTAACAATTTACACTTTATTGATTACACTATTTGTGCATTTTAGCTCCCTGCTCACCAAAAATTAAATAAACCTGTTTATATTTTTCAGAAAAAGAAGAATAAAGTACACGACAAAGAATACGAAATAAAAGAAAATATAGGCTTACTGATAAATCTGACGGAGTGCCATCTTCTTCTTTATGTATTCTCTTATGAACCACACTTGCATCAATAAAGTAGTCGTACTTGTTTGTGTTGGTGGTATTTTTGGAACCTGTAATACAATTTTTGAATTATAAATATTTATCATCATTATTTAAAAAAATGGTGGACTATAGCGATTGAAATACATGAAGAAATATTATATTATTATTAGGACTATCTGTCAAAGTTAAAATCAAAATTTTATTTTTTATTCTACAAATGCAATGCTGTTGCTGCCATAGTTTAGTAATATTCAAGCCATAGGAAGATAGACTATGATATTTTCACATTTTCTACTGTAGAATA